>NW_027524477.1:0-31705 GCF_052094955.1 Ictidomys tridecemlineatus
CGGTTTCATTTTGAGGTTTCACTCTGTTTTCTCCTATAGGGATACATGTATTTGGAACTCTAAATCAAACACGGTTTGTGCTAGCTCTTTGAAACTTGACACAATAAAGCAGTTTCAAGTTCTATCTCTATGGTTTGTTTGCTGTTCATGTAGCCCTAAGCAGAGACTGGCGAGAATCACTTTCATGGAAAGGGCCTGCCAAGCTTCCAAAAAACTACGAGTTGAATGAAATCTCAGCACACACTTTTTCACCCAATCTTGATGAATCTTTCAGGTAATGGTCAGTACACCAATCCCACTTGGCTCGCCAAATTTCGTTCTTCTAGGTAAAATCGTTCGTTGGCAGTAACCGGTTTCATTTTGAGGTTTCACTCTGTTTTCTCCTATAGGGATACATGTATTTGGAACTCTAAATCAAACACGGTTTGTGCTAGCTCTTTGAAACTTGACACAATAAAGCAGTTTCAAGTTCTATCTCGATGGTTTGTTTGCTGTTCATGTAGCCCTAAGCAGAGACTGGCGAGAATCACTTTCATGGAAAGGGCCTGCCAAGCTTCCAAAAAACTACGAGTTGAATGAAATCTCAGCACACACTTTTTCACCCAATCTTGATGAATCTTTCAGGTAATGGTCAGTACACCAATCCCACTTGGCTCGCCAAATTTCGTTCTTCTAGGTGAAATCGTTCGTTGGCAGTAACCGGTTTCATTTTGAGGTTTCACTCTGTTTTCTCCTATAGAAATACATGTATTTGGAACTCTAAATCAAACACGGTTTGTGCTAGCTCTTTGAAACTTGACACAATAAAGCAGTTTCAAGTTCTATCTCTATGGTTTGTTTGCTGTTGATGTAGCCCTAAGCAGAGACTGGCGAGAATCACTTTCATGGAAAGAGCCTGCCAAGCTTCCAAAAAACTACGAGTTGCCTGAAATCTCAGCACACACTTTTTCACCCAATCTTGATGAAACTTTCAGGTAATGATCAGTACACCAATCCCACTTGGCTCGCCAAATTTCGTTCTTCTAGGTGAAACCGTTCGTTGGCAGTAACCGGTTTCATTTTGAGGTTTCCCTCTGTTTTCTCCTATAGGGATACATGTATTTGGAACTCTAAATCAAACACGGTTTGTGCTAGCTCTTTGAAACTTGACACAATAAGGCAGTTTCAAGTTCTATCTCTATGGTTTGTTTGCTGTTCATGTAGCCCTAAGCAGAGACTGGCGAGAATCACTTTCATGGAAAGGGCCTGCCAAGCTTCCAAATAACTACGAGTTGAATGAAATCTCAGCACACAATTTTTCACCCAATCTTGATGAATCTTTCAGGTAATAGTCAGTACACCAATCCCACTTGGCTCGCCAAATTTCGTTCTTCTAGGTGAAATCGTTCGTTGGCAATAACCGGTTTCATTTTGAGGTTTCACTCTGTTTTCTCCTATAGGGATACATGTATTTGGAACTCTAAATCAAACACGGTTTGTGCTAGCTCTTTGAAACTTGACACAATAAAGCAGTTTCAAGTTCTATCTCTATGGTTTGTTTGCTGTTGATGTAGCCCTAAGCAGAGACTGGCGAGAATCACTTTCATGGAAAGGGCCTGCCAAGCTTCCAAAAAACTACGAGTTGCCTGAAATCTCAGCACACACTTTTTCACCCAATCTTGATGAAACTTTCAGGTAATGATCAGTACACCAAACCCACTTGGCTCGCCACATTTCGTTCTTCTAGGTGAAACCGTTCGTTGGCAGTAACCGGTTTCATTTTGAGGTTTCACTCTGTTTCTCCTATAGTGATACATGTATTTGGAACTCTAAATCAAACAGGGTTTGTGCTAGCTCTTTGAAACTTGACACAATAAAGCAGTTTCAAGTTCTATCTCTATGGTTTGTTTGCTGTTGATGTAGCCCTAAGCAGAGACTGGCGAGAATCACTTTCATGGAAAGGGCCTGCCAAGCTTCCAAAAAGCTACGAGTTGCCTGAAATCTTAGCACACACTTTTTCACCCAATCTTGATGAAACTTTCAGGTAATGGTCAGTACACCAATCCCACTTGGCTCGCCAAATTTCGTTTTTCTAGGTGAAACCGATCGTTGGCAGTAACCGGTTTCATTTTGAGGTTTCACTCTGTTTTCTCCTATAGGGATACATGTATTTGGAACTCTAAATCAAACACGGTTTGTGCTAGCTTTTGAAACTTGACACAATAAAGCAGTTTCAAGTTCTATCTCTATGGTTTGTTTGCTGTTGATGTAGCCCTAAGCAGAGACTGGCGAGAATCACTTTCATGGAAAGGGCCTGCCAAGCTTCCAAAAAACTACGAGTTGCCTGAAATCTCAGCACACACTTTTTCACCCAATCTTGATGAAACTTTCAGGTAATGATCATTACACCAATCCCACTTGGCTCGCCAAATTTCGTTCTTCTACCTGAAACCGTTCGTTGGCAGTAACCGGTTTCATTTTCAGGTTTCAGTCTGTTTTCTCCTATAGGGATACATGTATTTGGAACTCTAAATCAAACACGGTTTGTGCTAGCTCTTTGAAACTTGACACCATAAAGCAGTTTCAAGTTTTATCTCTATGGTTTGTTTGCTGTTGATGTAGCCCTAAGCAGAGACTGGCGAGAATCACTTTCATGGAAAGGGCCAGCTAATCTTCCAAAAAACTACGAGTTGCCTGAAATCTCAGCACACACTTTTTCACCCAATCTTGATGAAACTTTCAGGTAATGATCAGTACACCAATCCCACTTGGCTCGCCAAATTTCGTTCTTCTACGTGAAACCGTTCGTTGGCAGTAACCAGTTTCATTTTGAGGTTTCACTCTGTTTTTTCCTATAGGGATACATGTATTTGGAACTCTAAATCAAACACGGTTTGTGCTAGCTCTTTGAAACTTGACACCATAAAGCAGTTTCAAGTTCTATCTCTATGGTTTGTTTGCTGTTGATGTAGCCCTAAGCAGAGACTGGCGAGAATCACTTTCATGGAAAGGGCCTGCCAAGCTTCCAAAAAACTACGAGTTGCCTGAAATCTCAGCACACACTTTTTCACCCAATCTTGATGAAACTTTCAGGTAATGGTCAGTACACCAATCCCACTTGGCTCGCCAAATTTCGTTCTTCTAGGTGAAAACGTTCGTTGGCAGTAACCAGTTTCATTTTGAGGTTTCACTCTGTTTTCTCCTATAGGGATACATGTATTTGGAACTCTAAATCGAACACGGTTTGTGCTAGCTCTTTGAAACTTGACACCATAAAGCAGTTTCAAGTTCTATCTCTATGGTTTGTTTGCTGTTGATGTAGCCCTAAGCAGAGACTGGCGAGAATCACTTTCATGGAAAAGGCCTGCAAAGCTTCCAAAAAACTACGAGTTGCCTGAAATCTCAGCACACACTTTTTCACCCAATCTTGATGAAACTTTCAGGTAGTGGTCAGTACACCAATCCCACTTGGCTCGCCAAATTTCGTTCTTCTAGGTGAAATCGTTCGTTGGCAGTAACCGGTTTCATTTTGAGGTTTCACTCTGTTTTCTCCTATAGAAATACATGTATTTGGAACTCTAAATCAAACACGGTTTGTGCTAGCTCTTTGAAACTTGACACAATAAAGCAGTTTCAAGTTCTATCTCTATGGTTTGTTTGCTGTTGATGTAGCCCTAAGCAGAGACTGGCGAGAATCACTTTCATGGAAAGAGCCTGCCAAGCTTCCAAAAAACTACGAGTTGCCTGAAATCTCAGCACACACTTTTTCACCCAATCTTGATGAAACTTTCAGGTAATGGTCAGTACACCAATCCCACTTGGCTCGCCAAATTTCGTTCTTCTAGGTGAAACCGTTCGTTGGCAGTAACCGGTTTCATTTTGAGGTTTCACTCTGTTTTCTCCTATAGGGATACATGTATTTGGAACTCTAAATCAAACACGGTTTGTGCTAGCTCTTTGAAACTTGACACAATAAAGCAGTTTCAAGTTCTATCTCTATGGTTTGTTTGCTGTTCATGTAGCCCTAAGCAGAGACTGGCGAGAATCACTTTCATGGAAAGGGCCTGCCAAGCTTCCAAAAAACTACGAGTTGAATGAAATCTCAGCACACAATTTTTCACCCAATCTTGATGAATCTTTCAGGTAATGGTCAGTACACCAATCCCACTTGGCTCTCCAAATTTCGTTCTTCTAGGTGAAATCGTTCGTTGGCAGTAACCGGTTTCATTTTGAGGTTTCACTCTGTTTTCTCCTATAGGGATACATGTATTTGGAACTCTAAATCAAACACGGTTTGTGCTAGCTCTTTGAAACTTGACACAATAAAGCAGTTTCAAGTTCTATCTCTATGGTTTGTTTGCTGTTGATGTAGCCTAAGCAGAGACTGGCGAGAATCACTTTCATGGAAAGGGCCTGCCAAACTTCCAAAAAACTACGAGTTGCCTGAAATCTCAGCACACACTTTTTCACCCAATCTTGATGAATCTTTCAGGTAATGGTCAGTACACCAATCCCACTTGGCTCGCCAAATTTCGTTCTTCTAGGTGAAACCGTTCGCTGGCAGTAACCGGTTTCATTTTGAGGTTTCACTCTGTTTTCTCCTATAGGGATACATGTATTTGGAACTTTAAATCAAACACGGTTTGTGCTAGCTCTTTGAAACTTGACACAATAAAGCAGTTTCAAGTTCTATCTCTATGGTTTGTTTGCTGTTGATGTAGCCCTAAGCAGAGACTGGCGAGAATCACTTTCATGGAAAGGGCCTGCCAAGCTTCCAAAAAACTACGAGTTGCCTGAAATCTCAGCACACACTTTGTCACCCAATCTTGATGAAACTTTCAGGTAATGGTCAGTACACCACTCCCACTTGGCTCGCCAAATTTCGTTCTTCTAGGTGAAACCGTTCGTTGGCAGTAACCGGTTTCATTTTGAGGTTTCACTCTGTTTTCTCCTATAGGGATACATGTATTTGGAACTCTAAATCAAACATGGTTTGTGCTAGCTCTTTGAAACTTGACACCATAAAGCAGTTTCAAGTTCTATCTCTATGGTTTGTTTGCTGTTGATGTAGCCCTAAGCAGAGACTGGCGAGAATCACTTTCATGGAAAGGGCCTGCCAAGCTTCCAAAAAACTACGAGTTGCCTGAAATCTCAGCACACAATTTTTCACCCAATCTTGATGAATCTTTCAGGTAATAGTCAGTACACCAATCCCACTTGGCTCGCCAAATTTCGTTCTTCTAGGTGAAATCGTTCGTTGGCAGTAACCGGTTTCATTTTGAGGTTTCACTCTGTTTTCTCCTATAGGGATACATGTATTTGGAACTCTAAATCAAACACGGTTTGTGCTAGCTCTTTGAAACTTGACACCATAAAGCAGTTTCAAGTTTTATCTCTATGGTTTGTTTGCTGTTGATGTAGCCCTAAGCAGAGACTGGCGAGAATCACTTTCATGGAAAGGGCCTGCCAAGCTTCCAAAAAACTACGAGTTGCCTGAAATCTCAGCACACACTTTTTCACCCAATCTTGATGTAACTTTCAGGTAATGATCAGTACACCAATCCCACTTGGCTCGCCAAATTTCGTTCTTCTACGTGAAACCGTTCGTTGGCAGTAACAAGTTTCATTTTGAGGTTTCACTCTGTTTTTTCCTATAGGGATACATGTATTTGGAACTCTAAATCAAACACGGTTTGTGCTAGCTCTTTGAAACTTGACACCATAAAGCAGTTTCAAGTTCTATCTCTATGGTTTGTTTGCTGTTGATGTAGCCCTAAGCAGAGACTGGCGAGAATCACTTTCATGGAAAGGGCCTGCCAAGCTTCCAAAAAACTACGAGTTGCCTGAAATCTCAGCACACACTTTTTCACCCAATCTTGATGAAACTTTCAGGAAATGGTCAGTACACCAATCCCACTTGGCTCGCCAAATTTCGTTCTTCTAGGTGAAACCGTTCGTTGGCAGTAACCGGTTTCATTTTGAGGTTTCACTCTGTTTTCTCCTATAGGGATACATGTATTTGGAACTCTAAATCAAACATGGTTTGTGCTAGCTCTTTGAAACTTGACACCATAAAGCAGTTTCAAGTTCTATCTCTATGGTTTGTTTGCTGTTGATGTAGCCCTAAGCAGAGACTGGCGAGAATCACTTTCATGGAAAGGGCCTGCAAAGCTTCCAAAAAACTACGAGTTGCCTGAAATCTCAGCACACACTTTTTCACCCAATCTTGATGAAACTTTCAGGTAATGATCAGTACACCAATCCCACTTGGCTCGGCAAATTTCGTTCTTCTAGGTGAAACCGTTCGTTGGCAGTAACCGGTTTCATTTTGAGGTTTCCCTCTGTTTTCTCCTATAGGGATACATGTGTTTGGAACTCTAAATCAAACACGGTTTGTGCTAGCTCTTTGAAACTTGACACAAAAAGGCAGTTTCAAGTTCTATCTCTATGGTTTGTTTGCTGTTCATGTAGCCCTAAGCAGAGACTGGCGAGAATCACTTTCATGGAAAGGGCCTGCCAAGCTTCCAAAAAACTACGAGTTGCCTGAAATCTCAGCACACAATTTTTCACCCAATCTTGATGAATCTTTCAGGTAATAGTCAGAACACCAATCCCACTTGGCTCGCCAAATTTCGTTCTTCTAGGTGAAATCGTTCGTTGGCAGTAACCGGTTTCATTTTGAGGTTTCACTCTGTTTTCTCCTATAGGGATACATGTATTTGGAACTCTAAATCAAACACGGTTTGTGCTAGCTCTTTGAAACTTGACACAATAAAGCAGTTTCAAGTTCTATCTCTATGGTTTGTTTGCTGTTGATGTAGCCCTAAGCAGAGACTGGCGAGAATCACTTTCATGGAAAGGGCCTTCCAAGCTTCCAAAAAGCTACGAGTTTCCTGAAATCTCAGCACACACTTTTTCACCCAATCTTGATGAAACTTTCAGGTAATGGTCAGTACACCAATCCCACTTGGCTCGCCAAATTTCGTTCTTCTAGGTGAAACCGATCGTTGGCAGTAACCGGTTTCATTTTGAGGTTTCACTCTGTTTTCTCCTATAGGGATACATGTATTTGGAACTCTAAATCAAACACGGTTTGTGCTAGCTTTTTGAAACTTGACACAATAAAGCAGTTTCAAGTTCTATCTCTATGGTTTGTTTGCTGTTGATGTAGCCCTAAGCAGAGACTGGCGAGAATCACTTTCATGGAAAGGGCCTGCCAAGCTTCCAAAAAACTACGAGTTGCCTGAAATCTCAGCACACACTTTTTCACCCAATCTTGATGAAACTTTCAGGTAATGATCAGTACACCAATCCCACTTGGCTCGCCCAATTTCGTTCTTCTACCTGAAACCGTTCGTTGTCAGTAACCGGTTTCATTTTCATGTTTCAGTCTGTTTTCTCCTATAGGGATACATGTATTTGGAACTCTAAATCAAAAAAGGTTTGTGCTAGCTCTTTGAAACTTGACACCATAAAGCAGTTTCAAGTTTTATCTCTATGGTTTGTTTGCTGTTGATGTAGCCCTAAGCAGAGACTGGCGAGAATCACTTTCATGGAAAGGGCCTGCCAAGCTTCCAAAAAACTACGAGTTGCCTGAAATCTCAGCACACACTTTTTCACCCAATCTTGATGAAACTTTCAGGTAATGATCAGTACACCAATCCCAATTGGCTCGCCAAATTTCGTTCTTCTACGTGAAACCGTTCGTTGGCAGTAACAAGTTTCATTTTGAGGTTTCACTCTGTTTTTTCCTATAGGGATACATGTATTTGGAACTCTAAATCAAACACGGTTTGTGCTAGCTCTTTGAAACTTGACACCATAAAGCAGTTTCAAGTTCTATCTCTATGGTTTGTTTGCTGTTGATGTAGCCCTAAGCAGAGACTGGCGAGAATCACTTTCATGGAAAGGGCCTGCCAAGCTTCCAAAAAACTACGAGTTGCCTGAAATCTCAGCACACACTTTTTCACCCAATCTTGATGAAACTTTCAGGTAATGGTCAGTACACCAATCCCACTTGGCTCGCCAAATTTCGTTCTTCTAGGGGAAACCGTTCGTTGGCAGTAACCGGTTTCATTTTAAGGTTTCACTCTGTTTTCTCCTATAGGGATACATGTATTTGGAACTCTAAATCAAACACGGTTTGTGCTTGCTCTTTGAAACTTGACACCATAAAGCAGTTTCAAGTTCTATCTCTATGGTTTGTTTGCTGTTGATGTAGCCCTAAGCAGAGACTGGCGAGAATCACTTTCATGGAAAGGGCCTGCAAAGCTTCCAAAAAACTACGAGTTGCCTGAAATCTCAGCACACACTTTTTCACCCAATCTTGATGAAACTTTCAGGTAATGATCAGTACACCAATCCCACTTGGCTCGCCAAATTTCGTTCTTCTATGTGAAACCGTTCGTTGGCAGTAACCGGTTTCATTTTGAGGTTTCACTCTGTTTTCTCCTATAGGGATACATGTATTTGGAACTCTAAATCAAACACGGTTTGTGCTAGCTCTTTGAAACTTGACACAATAAAGCAGTTTCAAGTTCTATCTCGAAGGTTTGTTTGCTGTTGATGTAGCCCTAAGCAGAGACTGGTGAGAATCACTATCATGGAAAGGGCCTGCCAAGCTTCCAAAAAACTACGAGTTGCCTGAAATCTCAGCAAACACTTTTTCACCCAATCTAGATGAAACTTTCAGGTAATGGTCAGTACACCAATCCCACTTTACTCGCCAAATTTCGTTCTTCTAGCTGAAACCGTTTGTTGGCAGTAACCGGTTTCATTTTGAGGTTTCACTCTGTTTTCTCCTATAGGGATACATGTATTTGGAACTCTAAATCAAACACGGTTTGTGCTAGCTCTTTGAAACTTGACACAATAAAGCAGTTTCAAGTTCTATCTCTATGGTTTGTTTGCTGTTGATGTAGCCCTAAGCAGAGACTGGCGAGAATCACTTTCATGGAAAGGGCCTGCCAAGCTTCCAAAAAACTACGAGTTGAATGAAATCTCAGCACACAATTTTTCACCCAATCTTGATGAATCTTTCAGGTAATGGTCAGTACACCAATCCCACTTGGCTCGCCAAATTTCGTTCTTCTAGGTGAAATCGTTCGTTGGCAGTAACCGGTTTCATTTTGAGGTTTCACTCTGTTTTCTCCTATAGGGATACATGTATTTGAAACTCTAAATCAAACACGGTTTGTGCTAGCTCTTTGAAACTTGACACCATAAAGCAGTTTCAAGTTCTATCTCTATGGTTTGTTTGCTGTTGATGTAGCCCTAAGCAGAGACTGGCGAGAATCACTTTCATGGAAAGGGCCTGCAAAGCTTCCAAAAAACTACGAGTTGCCTGAAATCTCAGCACACACTTTTTCACCCAATCTTGATGAAACTTTCAGGTAATGATCAGTACACCAAACCTACTTGGCTCGCCACATTTCGTTCTTCTAGGTGAAACCGTTCGTTGGCAGTAACCGGTTTCATTTTGAGGTTTCACTCTGTTTTCTCCTATAGTGATACATGTATTTGGAACTCTAAATCAAACAGGGTTTGTGCTAGCTCTTTGAAACTTGACACAATAAAGCAGTTTCAAGTTCTATCTCTATGGTTTGTTTGCTGTTGATGTAGCCCTAAGCAGAGACTGGCAAGAATCACTTTCATGGAAAGGGCCTGCCAAGCTTCCAAAAAACTACGAGTTGCCTGAAATCTCAGCACACACTTTTTCACCCAATCTTGATGAAACTTTCAGGTAATGGTCAGTACACCAATCCCACTTGGCTCGCCAAATTTCGTTCTTCTAGGTGAAACCGTTCGTTGGCAGTAACCGGTTTCATTTTGAGGTTTCACTCTGTTTTCTCCTATAGGGATACATGTATTTGGAACTCTAAATCAAACACGGTTTGTGCTAGCTCTTTGAAACTTGACACAATAAAGCAGTTTCAAGTTCTATCTCTATGGTTTGTTTGCTGTTGATGTAGCCCTAAGCAGAGACTGGCGAGAATCACTTTCATGGAAAGGGCCTGCCAAGCTTCCAAAAAACTACGAGTTGCCTGAAATCTCAGCACACACTTTTTCACCCAATCTTGATGAAACTTTCAGGTAATGGTCAGTACACCAATCCCACTTGGCTCGCCAAATTTCGTTCTTCTAGGTGAAACCGTTCGTTGGCAGTAACCGGTTTCATTTTGAGGTTTCACTCTGTTTTCTCCTATAGGGATACATGTATTTGGAACTCTAAATCAAACACGGTTTGTGCTAGCTCTTTGAAACTTGACACAATAAAGCAGTTTCAAGTTCTATCTCTATGGTTTGTTTGCTGTTGATGTAGCCCTAAGCAGAGACTGGCGAGAATCACTTTCATGGAAAGGGCCTTCCAAGCTTCCAAAAAGCTACGAGTTGCCTGAAATCTCAGCACACACTTTTTCACCCAATCTTGATGAAACTTTCAGGTAATGGTCAGTACACCAATCCCACTTGGCTCGCCAAATTTCGTTCTTCTAGGTGAAACCGATCGTTGGCAGTAACCGGTTTCATTTTGAGGTTTCACTCTGTTTTCTCCTATAGGGATACATGTATTTGGAACTCTAAATCAAACACGGTTTGTGCTAGCTTTTTGAAACTTGACACAATAAAGCAGTTTCAAGTTCTATCTCTATGGTTTGTTTGCTGTTGATGTAGCCCTAAGCAGAGACTGGCGAGAATCACTTTCATGGAAAGGGCCTGCCAAGCTTCCAAAAAACTACGAGTTGCCTGAAATCTCAGCACACACTTTTTCACCCAATCTTGATGAAACTTTCAGGTAATGATCAGTACACCAATCCCACTTGGCTCGCCAAATTTCGTTCTTCTACCTGAAACCGTTCGTTGGCAGTAACCGGTTTCATTTTCAGGTTTCAGTCTGTTTTCTCCTATAGGGATACATGTGTTTGGAACTCTAAATCAAACACGGTTTGTGCTAGCTCTTTGAAACTTGACACCATAAAGCAGTTTCAAGTTTTATCTCTATGGTTTGTTTGCTGTTGATGTAGCCCTAAGCAGAGACTGGCGAGAATCACTTTCATGGAAAGGGCCTGCCAAGCTTCCAAAAAACTACGAGTTGCCTGAAATCTCAGCACACACTTTTTCACCCAATCTTGATGAAACTTTCAGGTAATGGTCAGTACACCAATCCCACTTGGCTCGCCAAATTTCGTTCTTCTAGGTGAAACCGTTCGTTGGCAGTAACCGGTTTCATTTTGAGGTTTCACTCTGTTTTCTCCTATAGGGATACATGTATTTGGAACTCTAAATCAAACACGGTTTGTGCTAGCTCTTTGAAACTTGACACAATAAAGCAGTTTCAAGTTCTATCTCTATGGTTTGTTTGCTGTTGATGTAGCCCTAAGCAGAGACTGGCGAGAATCACTTTCATGGAAAGGGCCTTCCAAGCTTCCAAAAAGCTACGAGTTGCCTGAAATCTCAGCACACACTTTTTCACCCAATCTTGATGAAACTTTCAGGTAATGGTCAGTACACCAATCCCACTTGGCTCGCCAAATTTCGTTCTTCTAGGTGAAACCGATCGTTGGCAGTAACCGGTTTCATTTTGAGGTTTCACTCTGTTTTCTCCTATAGGGATACATGTATTTGGAACTCTAAATCAAACACGGTTTGTGCTAGCTTTTTGAAACTTGACACAATAAAGCAGTTTCAAGTTCTATCTCTATGGTTTGTTTGCTGTTGATGTAGCCCTAAGCAGAGACTGGCGAGAATCACTTTCATGGAAAGGGCCTGCCAAGCTTCCAAAAAACTACGAGTTGCCTGAAATCTCAGCACACACTTTTTCACCCAATCTTGATGAAACTTTCAGGTAATGATCAGTACACCAATCCCACTTGGCTCGCCAAATTTCGTTCTTCTACCTGAAACCGTTCGTTGGCAGTAACCGGTTTCATTTTCAGGTTTCAGTCTGTTTTCTCCTATAGGGATACATGTGTTTGGAACTCTAAATCAAACACGGTTTGTGCTAGCTCTTTGAAACTTGACACCATAAAGCAGTTTCAAGTTTTATCTCTATGGTTTGTTTGCTGTTGATGTAGCCCTAAGCAGAGACTGGCGAGAATCACTTTCATGGAAAGGGCCTGCCAAGCTTCCAAAAAACTACGAGTTGCCTGAAATCTCAGCACACACTTTTTCACCCAATCTTGATGAAACTTTCAGGTAATGATCAGTACACCAATCCCACTTGGCTCGCCAAATTTCGTTCTTCTACGTGAAACCGTTCGTTGGCAGTAACCAGTTTCATTTTGAGGTTTCACTCTGTTTTTTCCTATAGGGATACATGTATTTGGAACTCTAAATCAAACACGGTTTGTGCTAGCTCTTTGAAACTTGACACCATAAAGCAGTTTCAAGTTCTATCTCTATGGTTTGTTTGCTGTTGATGTAGCCCTAAGCAGAGACTGGCGAGAATCACTTTCATGGAAAGGGCCTGCCAAGCTTCCAAAAAACTACGAGTTGCCTGAAATCTCAGCACACACTTTTTCACCCAATCTTGATGAAACTTTCAGGTAATGGTCAGTACACCAATCCCACTTGGCTCGCCAAATTTCGTTCTTCTAGGGGAAACCGTTCGTTGGCAGTAACCGGTTTCATTTTGAGGTTTCACTCTGTTTTCTCCTATAGGGATACATGTATTTGGAACTCTAAATCAAACACGGTTTGTGCTTGCTCTTTGAAACTTGACACCATAAAGCAGTTTCAAGTTCTATCTCTATGGTTTGTTTGCTGTTGATGTAGCCCTAAGCAGAGACTGGCGAGAATCACTTTCATGGAAAGGGCCTGCAAAGCTTCCAAAAAACTACGAGTTGCCTGAAATCTCAGCACACACTTTTTCACCCAATCTTGATGAAACTTTCAGGTAATGATCAGTACACCAATCCCACTTGGCTCGCCAAATTTCGTTCTTCTATGTGAAACCGTTCGTTGGCAGTAACCGGTTTCATTTTGAGGTTTCACTCTGTTTTCTCCTATAGGGATACATGTATTTGGAACTCTAAATCAAACACGGTTTGTGCTAGCTCTTTGAAACTTGACACAATAAAGCAGTTTCAAGTTCTATCTCGAAGGTTTGTTTGCTGTTGATGTAGCCCTAAGCAGAGACTGGTGAGAATCACTTTCATGGAAAGGGCCTGCCAAGCTTCCAAAAAACTACGAGTTGCCTGAAATCTCAGCAAACACTTTTTCACCCAATCTAGATGAAACTTTCAGGTAATGGTCAGTACACCAATCCCACTTTACTCGCCAAATTTCGTTCTTCTAGCTGAAACCGTTTGTTGGCAGTAACCGGTTTAATTTTGAGGTTTCACTCTGTTTTCTCCTATAGGGATACATGTATTTGGAACTCTAAATCAAACACGGTTTGTGCTAGCTCTTTGAAACTTGACACAATAAAGCAGTTTCAAGTTCTATCTCTATGGTTTGTTTGCTGTTCATGTAGCCCTAAGCAGAGACTGGCGAGAATCACTTTCATGGAAAGGGCCTGCCAAGCTTCCAAAAAACTACGAGTTGAATGAAATCTCAGCACACAATTTTTCACCCAATCTTGATGAATCTTTCAGGTAATGGTCAGTACACCAATCCCACTTGGCTCGCCAAATTTCGTTCTTCTAGGTGAAATCGTTCGTTGGCAGTAACCGGTTTCATTTTGAGGTTTCACTCTGTTTTCTCCTATAGGGATACATGTATTTGGAACTCTAAATCAAACACGGTTTGTGCTAGCTCTTTGAAACTTGACACCATAAAGCAGTTTCAAGTTCTATCTCTATGGTTTGTTTGCTATTGATGTAGCCCTAAGCAGAGACTGGCGAGAATCACTTTCATGGAAAGGGCCTGCAAAGCTTCCAAAAAACTACGAGTTGCCTGAAATCTCAGCACACACTTTTTCACCCAATCTTGATGAAACTTTCAGGTAATGATCAGTACACCAAACCTACTTGGCTCGCCACATTTCGTTCTTCTAGGTGAAACCGTTCGTTGGCAGTAACCGGTTTCATTTTGAGGTTTCACTCTGTTTTCTCCTATAGTGATACATGTATTTGGAACTCTAAATCAAACAGGGTTTGTGCTAGCTCTTTGAAACTTGACACAATAAAGCAGTTTCAAGTTCTATCTCGATGGTTTGTTTGCTGTTGATGTAGCCCTAAGCAGAGACTGGCAAGAATCACTCTCATGGAAAGGGCCTGCCAAGCTTCCAAAAAACTACGAGTTGCCTGAAATCTCAGCACACACTTTTTCACCCAATCTTGATGAAACTTTCAGGTAATGGTCAGTACACCAATCCCACTTGGCTCGCCAAATTTCGTTCTTCTAGGTGAAACCGTTCGTTGGCAGTAACCGGTTTCATTTTGAGGTTTCACTCTGTTTTCTCCTATAGGGATACATGTATTTGGAACTCTAAATCAAACACGGTTTGTGCTAGCTCTTTGAAACTTGACACAATAAAGCAGTTTCAAGTTCTATCTCTATGGTTTGTTTGCTGTTGATGTAGCCCTAAGCAGAGACTGGCGAGAATCACTTTCATGGAAAGGGCCTGCCAAGCTTCCAAAAAACTACGAGTTGCCTGAAATCTCAGCACACACTTTTTCACCCAATCTTGATGAAACTTTCAGGTAATGGTCAGTACACCAATCCCACTTGGCTCGCCAAATTTCGTTTTTCTAGGTGAAACCGTTCGTTGGCAGTAACCGGTTTCATTTTGAGGTTTCACTCTGTTTTCTCCTATAGGGATACATGTATTTGGAACTCTAAATCAAACACGGTTTGTGCTAGCTCTTTGAAACTTGACACAATAAAGCAGTTTCAAGTTCTATCTCTATGGTTTGTTTGCTGTTGATGTAGCCCTAAGCAGAGACTGGCGAGAATCACTTTCATGGAAAGGGCCTTCCAAGCTTCCAAAAAGCTACGAGTTGCCTGAAATCTCAGCACACACTTTTTCACCCAATCTTGATGAAACTTTCAGGTAATGGTCAGTACACCAATCCCACTTGGCTAGCCAAATTTCGTTCTTCTAGGTGAAACCGATCGTTGGCAGTAACCGGTTTCATTTTGAGGTTTCACTCTGTTTTCTCCTATAGGGATACATGTATTTGGAACTCTAAATCAAACACGGTTTGTGCTAGCTTTTTGAAACTTGACACAATAAAGCAGTTTCAAGTTCTATCTCTATGGTTTGTTTGCTGTTGATGTAGCCCTAAGCAGAGACTGGCGAGAATCACTTTCATGGAAAGGGCCTGCCAAGCTTCCAAAAAACTACGAGTTGCCTGAAATCTCAGCACACACTTTTTCACCCAATCTTGATGAAACTTTCAGGTAATGATCAGTACACCAATCCCACTTGGCTCGCCAAATTTCGTTCTTCTACCTGAAACCGTTCGTTGGCAGTAACCGGTTTCATTTTCAGGTTTCAGTCTGTTTTCTCCTATAGGGATACATGTGTTTGGAACTCTAAATCAAACACGGTTTGTGCTAGCTCTTTGAAACTTGACACCATAAAGCAGTTTCAAGTTTTATCTCTATGGTTTGTTTGCTGTTGATGTAGCCCTAAGCAGAGACTGGCGAGAATCACTTTCATGGAAAGGGCCTGCCAAGCTTCCAAAAAACTACGAGTTGCCTGAAATCTCAGCACACACTTTTTCACCCAATCTTGATGAAACTTTCAGGTAATGATCAGTACACCAATCCCACTTGGCTCGCCAAATTTCGTTCTTCTACGTGAAACCGTTCGTTGGCAGTAACCAGTTTCATTTTGAGGTTTCACTCTGTTTTTTCCTATAGGGATACATGTATTTGGAACTCTAAATCAAACACGGTTTGTGCTAGCTCTTTGAAACTTGACACCATAAAGCAGTTTCAAGTTCTATCTCTATGGTTTGTTTGCTGTTGATGTAGCCCTAAGCAGAGACTGGCGAGAATCACTTTCATGGAAAGGGCCTGCCAAGCTTCCAAAAAACTACGAGTTGCCTGAAATCTCAGCACACACTTTTTCACCCAATCTTGATGAAACTTTCAGGTAATGGTCAGTACACCAATCCCACTTGGCTCGCCAAATTTCGTTCTTCTAGGTGAAACCGTTCGTTGGCAGTAACCGGTTTCATTTTGAGGTTTCACTCTGTTTTCTCCTATAGGGATACATGTATTTGGAACTCTAAATCAAACACGGTTTGTGCTAGCTCTTTGAAACTTGACACAATAAAGCAGTTTCAAGTTCTATCTCGATGGTTTGTTTGCTGTTGATGTAGCCCTAAGCAGAGACTGGTGAGAATCACTTTCATGGAAAGGGCCTGCCAAGCTTCCAATGAACTACGAGTTGAATGAAATCTCAGCACACAATTTTTCACCCAATCTTGATGAATCTTTCAGGTAATGGTCAGTACACCAATCCCACTTGGCTCGCCAAATTTCGTTCTTCTAGGTGAAATCGTTCGTTGGCAGTAACCGGTTTCATTTTGAGGTTTCACTCTGTTTTCTCCTATAGGGATACGTGTATTTGGAACTCTAAATCAAACACGGTTTGTGCTAGCTCTTTGAAACTTGACACCATAAAGCAGTTTCAAGTTCTATCTCTATGGTTTGTTTGCTGTTGATGTAGCCCTAAGCAGAGACTGGCGAGAATCACTTTCATGGAAAGGGCCTGCCAAGCTTCCAAAAAACTACGAGTTGCCTGAAATCTCAGCACACACTTTTTCACCCAATCTTGATGAAACTTTCAGGTAATGGTCAGTACACCAATCCCACTTGGCTCGCCAAATTTCGTTCTTCTAGGTGAAACCGTTCGTTGGCAGTAACCGGTTTCATTTTGAGGTTTCACTCTGTTTTCTCCTATAGGGATACATGTATTTGGAACTCTAAATCAAACACGGTTTGTGCTAGCTCTTTGAAACTTGACACCATAAAGCAGTTTCAAGTTCTATATCTATGGTTTGTTTGCTGTTGATGTAGCCCTAAGCAGAGACTGGCGAGAATCACTCTCATGGAAACGGCCTGCAAAGCTTCCAAAAAACTACGAGTTGCCTGAAATCTCAGCACACACTTTTTCACCCAATCTTGATGAAACTTTCAGGTAATGGTCAGTACACCAATCCCACTTGGCTCGCCAAATTTCGTTCTTCTAGGTGAAACCGTTCGTTGGCAGTAACCGGTTTCATTTTGAGGTTTCACTCTGTTTTCTCCTATAGGGATACATGTATTTGGAACTCTAAATCAAACACGGTTTGTGCTTGCTCTTTGAAACTTGACACCATAAAGCAGTTTCAAGTTCTATCTCTATGGTTTGTTTGCTGTTGATGTAGCCCTAAGCAGAGACTGGCGAGAATCACTTTCATGGAAAGGGCCTGCAAAGCTTCCAAAAAACTACGAGTTGCCTGAAATCTCAGCACACACTTTTTCACCCAATCTTGATGAAACTTTCAGGTAATGATCAGTACACCAATCCCACTTGGCTCGCCAAATTTCGTTCTTCTAGGTGAAACCGTTCGTTGGCAGTAACCGGTTTCATTTTGAGGTTTCACTCTGTTTTCTCCTATAGGGATACATGTATTTGGAACTCTAAATCAAACACGGTTTGTGCTAGCTTTTTGAAACTTGACACAATAAAGCAGTTTCAAGTTCTATCTCTATGGTTTGTTTGCTGTTGATGTAGCCCTAAGCAGAGACTGGCGAGAATCACTTTCATGGAAAGGGCCTGCCAAGCTTCCAAAAAACTACGAGTTGCCTGAAATCTCAGCACACACTTTTTCACCCAATCTTGATGAAACTTTCAGGTAATGATCAGTACACCAATCCCACTTGGCTCGCCAAATTTCGTTCTTCTACCTGAAACCGTTCGTTGGCAGTAACCGGTTTCATTTTCAGGTTTCAGTCTGTTTTCTCCTATAGGGATACATGTGTTTGGAACTCTAAATCAAACACGGTTTGTGCTAGCTCTTTGAAACTTGACACCATAAAGCAGTTTCAAGTTTTATCTCTATGGTTTGTTTGCTGTTGATGTAGCCCTAAGCAGAGACTGGCGAGAATCACTTTCATGGAAAGGGCCTGCCAAGCTTCCAAAAAACTACGAGTTGCCTGAAATCTCAGCACACACTTTTTCACCCAATCTTGATGAAACTTTCAGGTAATGATCAGTACACCAATCCCACTTGGCTCGCCAAATTTCGTTCTTCTACGTGAAACCGTTCGTTGGCAGTAACCAGTTTCATTTTGAGGTTTCACTCTGTTTTTTCCTATAGGGATACATGTATTTGGAACTCTAAATCAAACACGGTTTGTGCTAGCTCTTTGAAACTTGACACCATAAAGCAGTTTCAAGTTCTATCTCTATGGTTTGTTTGCTGTTGATGTAGCCCTAAGCAGAGACTGGCGAGAATCACTTTCATGGAAAGGGCCTGCCAAGCTTCCAAAAAACTACGAGTTGCCTGAAATCTCAGCACACACTTTTTCACCCAATCTTGATGAAACTTTCAGGTAATGGTCAGTACACCAATCCCACTTGGCTCGCCAAATTTCGTTCTTCTAGGTGAAACCGTTCGTTGGCAGTAACCGGTTTCATTTTGAGGTTTCACTCTGTTTTCTCCTATAGGGATACATGTATTTGGAACTCTAAATCAAACACGGTTTGTGCTAGCTCTTTGAAACTTGACACAATAAAGCAGTTTCAAGTTCTATCTCGATGGTTTGTTTGCTGTTGATGTAGCCCTAAGCAGAGACTGGTGAGAATCACTTTCATGGAAAGGGCCTGCCAAGCTTCCAATGAACTACGAGTTGAATGAAATCTCAGCACACAATTTTTCACCCAATCTTGATGAATCTTTCAGGTAATGGTCAGTACACCAATCCCACTTGGCTCGCCAAATTTCGTTCTTCTAGGTGAAATCGTTCGTTGGCAGTAACCGGTTTCATTTTGAGGTTTCACTCTGTTTTCTCCTATAGGGATACGTGTATTTGGAACTCTAAATCAAACACGGTTTGTGCTAGCTCTTTGAAACTTGACACCATAAAGCAGTTTCAAGTTCTATCTCTATGGTTTGTTTGCTGTTGATGTAGCCCTAAGCAGAGACTGGCGAGAATCACTTTCATGGAAAGGGCCTGCCAAGCTTCCAAAAAACTACGAGTTGCCTGAAATCTCAGCACACACTTTTTCACCCAATCTTGATGAAACTTTCAGGTAATGGTCAGTACACCAATCCCACTTGGCTCGCCAAATTTCGTTCTTCTAGGTGAAACCGTTCGTTGGCAGTAACCGGTTTCATTTTGAGGTTTCACTCTGTTTTCTCCTATAGGGATACATGTATTTGGAACTCTAAATCAAACACGGTTTGTGCTAGCTCTTTGAAACTTGACACCATAAAGCAGTTTCAAGTTCTATATCTATGGTTTGTTTGCTGTTGATGTAGCCCTAAGCAGAGACTGGCGAGAATCACTCTCATGGAAACGGCCTGCAAAGCTTCCAAAAAACTACGAGTTGCCTGAAATCTCAGCACACACTTTTTCACCCAATCTTGATGAAACTTTCAGGTAATGGTCAGTACACCAATCCCACTTGGCTCGCCAAATTTCGTTCTTCTAGGTGAAACCGTTCGTTGGCAGTAACCGGTTTCATTTTGAGGTTTCACTCTGTTTTCTCCTATAGGGATACATGTATTTGGAACTCTAAATCAAACACGGTTTGTGCTTGCTCTTTGAAACTTGACACCATAAAGCAGTTTCAAGTTCTATCTCTATGGTTTGTTTGCTGTTGATGTAGCCCTAAGCAGAGACTGGCGAGAATCACTTTCATGGAAAGGGCCTGCAAAGCTTCCAAAAAACTACGAGTTGCCTGAAATCTCAGCACACACTTTTTCACCCAATCTTGATGAAACTTTCAGGTAATGATCAGTACACCAATCCCACTTGGCTCGCCAAATTTCGTTCTTCTAGGTGAAACCGTTCGTTGGCAGTAACCGGTTTCATTTTGAGGTTTCACTCTGTTTTCTCCTATAGGGATACATGTATTTGGAACTCTAAATCAAACACGGTTTGTGCTAGCTCTTTGAAACTTGACACAATAAAGCAGTTTCAAGTTCTGTCTCGAAGGTTTGTTTGCTGTTGATGTAGCCCTAAGCAGAGACTGGTGAGAATCACTTTCATGGAAAGGGCCTGCCAAGCTTCCAAAAAACTACGAGTTGCCTGAAATCTCAGCAAACACTTTTTCACCCAATCTAGATGAAACTTTCAGGTAATGGTCAGTACACCAATCCCACTTTACTCGCCAAATTTCGTTCTTCTAGCTGAAACCGTTTGTTGGCAGTAACCGGTTTCATTTTGAGGTTTCACTCTGTTTTCTCCTATAGGGATACATGTATTTGGAACTCTAAATCAAACACGGTTTGTGCTAGCTCTTTGAAACTTGACACAATAAAGCAGTTTCAAGTTCTATCTCTATGGTTTGTTTGCTGTTCATGTAGCCCTAAGCAGAGACTGGCGAGAATCACTTTCATGGAAAGGGCCTGCCAAGCTTCCAAAAAACTACGTGTTGAATGAAATCTCAGCACACAATTTTTCACCCAATCTTGATGAATCTTTCAGGTAATGGTCAGTACACCAATCCCACTTGGCTCGCCAAATTTCGTTCTTGTAGGTGAAACCGTTCGTTGGCAGTAACCGGTTTCATTTTGAGGTTTCACTCTGTTTTCTCCTATAGGGATACATGTATTTGGAACTCTAAATCAAACACGGTTTGTGCTAGCTCTTTGAAACTTGACACAATAATGCAGTTTCAAGTTCTATCTCTATGGTTTGTTTGCTGTTGATGTAGCCCTAAGCAGAGACTGGCGAGAATCACTTTCATGGAAAGGGCCTGCAAAGCTTCCAAAAAACTACGAGTTGCCTGAAATCTCAGCACACACTTTTTCACCCAATCTTGATGAAACTTTCAGGTAATGATCAGTACACCAATCCCACTTGGCTTGCCAAATTTCGTTCTTCTAGGTGAAACCGTTCGTTGGCAGTAACCGGTTTCATTTTGAGGTTTCACTCTGTTTTCTCCTATAGGGATACATGTATTTGGAACTCTAAATCAAACACGGTTTGTGCTAGCTCTTTGAAACTTGACACAATAAAGCACTTTCAAGTTCTATCTCTATGGTTTGTTTGCTGTTCATGTAGCCCTAAGCAGAGACTGGCGAGAATCACTTTCATGGAAAGGGCCTGCCAAGCTTCCAAAAAACTACGAGTTGCCTGAAATCTCAGCAAACAATTTTTCACCCAATCTTGATGAATCTTTCAGGTAATGGTCAGTACACCAATCCCACTTGGCTCGCCAAATTTCGTTCTTCTAGGTGAAATCGTTCGTTGGCAGTAACCGGTTTCATTTTGAGGTTTCACTCTGTTTTCTCCTATAGGGATACATGTATTTGGAACTCTAAATCAAACAGGGTTTGTGCTAGCTCTTTGAAACTTGACACAATAAAGCAGTTTCAAGTTCTATCTCTATGGTTTGTTTGCTATTGATGTAGCCCTAAGCAGAGACTGGCGAGAATCACTTTCATGGAAAGGGCCTGCCAAGCTTCCAAAAAACTACGAGTTGCCTGAAATCTCAGCACACACTTTTTCACCCAATCTTGATGAAACTTTCAGGTAATGGTAAGTACACCAATCCCACTTGGCTCGCCAAATTTAGTTCTTCTAGGTGAAACCGTTCCTTGGCAGTAACCGGTTTCATTTTGAGGTTTCACTCTGTTTTCTCCTATAGGGATACATGTATTTGGAACTCTAAATCAAACACGGTTTGTGCTAGCTCTTTGAAACTTGACACAATAAAGCAGTTTCAAGTTCTATCTCTATGGTTTGTTTGCTGTTGATGTAGCCCTAAGCAGAGACTGGCGAGAATCACTTTCATAAAAAGGGCCTTCCAAGCTTCCAAAAAACTACGAGTTGCCTGAAATCTCAGCACACACTTTTTCACCCAATCTTGATGAAACTTTCAGGTAATGGTCAGTACACCAATCCCACTTGGCTTGCCAAATTTCGTTCTTCTAGGTGAAACCGTTCGTTGGCAGTAACCGGTTTCATTTTGAGGTTTCACTCTGTTTTCTCCTATAGTGATACATGTATTTGGAACTCTAAATCAAACACGGTTTGTGCTAGCTCTTTGAAACTTGACACAATATAGCAGTTTCAAGTTCTATCTCTATGGTTTGTTTGGTGTTGATGTAGCCCTAAGCAGAGACTGGCGAGAATTACTTTCATGGAAAGGGCCTGCCAAGCTTCCAAAAAACTACGAGTTGCCTGAAATCTCAGCACACACTTTTTCAACCAATCTTGATGAAACTTTCAGGTAATGATCAGTACACCAATCCATCTTGGCTCGCCAAATTTCGTTCTTCTACCTGAAACCGTTCGTTGGCAGTAACCGGTTTCATTTTCAGGTTTCAGTCTGTTTTCTCCTATAGGGATATATGTATTTGGAACTCTAAATCAAACACGGTTTGTGCTAGCTCTTTGAAACTTGACACCATAAAGCAGTTTCAAGTTTTATCTCTATGGTTTGTTTGCTGTTGATGTAGCCCTAAGCAGAGACTGGCGAGAATCACTTTCATGGAATGGGCCTGCCAAGCTTCCAAAAAACTACGAGTTGCCTGAAATCTCAGCACACACTTTTTCACCCAATCTTGATGAAACTTTCAGGTAATGGTCAGTAAACCAATCCCACTTCGCTCGCCAAATTTCGTTCTTCTACGTGAAACCGTTCGTTGGCAGTAACCAGTTTCATTTTCAGGTTTCACTCTGTTTTTTCCTATAGGGATACATGTGTTTGGAACTCTAAATCAAACACGGTTTGTGCTAGCTCTTTGAAACTTGACACCATAAAGCAGTTTCAAGTTCTATCTCTATGGTTTGTTTGCTGTTGATGTAGCCCTAAGCAGAGACTGGCGAGAATCACTTTCATGGAAAGGGCCTGCCAAGCTTCCAAAAAACTACGATTTGCCTGAAATCTCAGCACACACTTTTTCACCCAATCTTGATGAAACTTTCAGGTAATGGTCAGTACACCAATCCCACTTGGCTCGCCAAATTTCGTTCTTCTAGGTGAAACCGTTCGTTGGCAGTAACCGGTTTCATTTTGAGGTTTCACTCTGTTTTCTCCTATAGGGATACATGTATTTGGAACTCTAAATCAAACACGGTTTGTGCTAGCTCTTTGAAACTTGACACCATAAAGCAGTTTCAAGTTCTATCTCTATGGTTTGTTTGCTGTTGATGTAGCCCTAAGCAGAGACTGGCGAGAATCACTTTCATGGAA
The DNA here is from genome assembly GCF_052094955.1 of Ictidomys tridecemlineatus. Classification (NCBI taxonomy): domain Eukaryota; kingdom Metazoa; phylum Chordata; class Mammalia; order Rodentia; family Sciuridae; genus Ictidomys; species Ictidomys tridecemlineatus. The sequence continues at coordinate 23,288 of NW_027524477.1, forward strand.
AGGGCCTGCAAAGCTTCCAAAAAACTACGAGTTGCCTGAAATCTCAGCACACACTTTTTCACCCAATCTTGATGAAACTTTCAGGTAATGATCAGTACACCAATCCCACTTGGCTCGCCAAATTTCGTTCTTCTAGGTGAAACCGTTCGTTGGCAGTAACCGGTTTCATTTTGAGGTTTCACTCTGTTTTCTCCTATAGGGATACATGTATTTGGAACTCTAAATCAAACACGGTTTGTGCTAGCTCTTTGAAACTTGACACAATAAAGCAGTTTCAAGTTCTATCTCGATGGTTTGTTTGCTGTTGATGTAGCCCTAAGCAGAGACTGGTGAGAATCACTTTCATGGAAAGGGCCTGCCAAGCTTCCAAAAAACTACGAGTTGCCTGAAATCTCAGCAAACACTTTTTCACCCAATCTTGATGAAACTTTCAGGTAATGGTCAGTACACCAATCCCACTTGACTCGCCAAATTTCGTTCTTCTAGGTGAAACCGTTTGTTGGCAGTAACCGGTTTCATTTTGAGGTTTCACTCTGTTTTCTCCTATAGGGATACATGTATTTGGAACTCTAAATCAAACACGGTTTGTGCTAGCTCTTTGAAACTTGACACAATAAAGCAGTTTCAAGTTCTATCTTTATGGTTTGTTTGCTGTTCATGTAGCCCTAAGCAGAGACTGGCGAGAATCACTTTCATGGAAAGGGCCTGCCAAGCTTCCAAAAAACTACGAGTTGAATGAAATCTCAGCACATACTTTTTCACCCAATCTTGATGAATCTTTTAGGTAATGGTCAGTACACCAATCCCACTTGGCTCGCCAAATTTCGTTCTTCTAGTTGAAATCGTTCGTTGGCAGTAACCGGTTTCATTTGGAGGTTTCACTCTGTTTTCTCCTATAGGGATACATGTATTTGGAACTCTAAATCAAACACGGTTTGTGCTAGCTCTTTGAAACTTGAAACAATAAAGCAGTTTCAAGTTCTATCTCTATGATTTGTTTGCTGTTGATGTAGCCCTAAGCAGAGACTGGCGAGAATCACTTTCATGGAAAGGGCCTGCCAAGCTTCCAAAAAACTACGAGTTGCCTGAAATCTCAGCACACACTTTTTCACCCAATCTTGATGAAACTTTCAGGTAATGATCAGTACACCAAACCCACTTGGCTCACCAAATTTCGTTCTTCTAGGTGAAACCGTTCGTTGGCAGTAACCGGTTTCATTTTGAGGTTTCACTCTGTTTTCTCCTATAGGGATACATGTATTTGGAACTCTAAATCAAACACGGTTTGTGCTAGCATTTTGAAACTTGACACAATAAAGCAGTTTCAAGTTCTATCTCTATGGTTTGTTTGCTGTTGATGTAGCCCTAAGCAGAGACTGGCGAGAATCACTTTCATGGAAAGGGCCTGCCAAGCTTCCAAAACACTACGAGTTGCCTGAAATCTCAGCAAACACTTTTTCACCCAATCTTGATGAAACTTTCAGGTAATGGTCAGTACACCATTCCCACTTGGCTCGCCAAATTTAGTTCTTCTAGGTGAAACCGTTCGTTGGCAGTAACCGGTTTCATTTTGAGGTTTTACTCTGTTTTCTCCTATAGGGATACATGTATTTGGAACTCTAAATCAAACACGGTTTGTGCTAGCTCTTTGAAACTTGACACAATAAAGCAGTTTCAAGTTCTATCTCTATGGTTTGTTTGCTGTTGATGTAGCCCTAAGCAGAGACTGGCGAGAATCACTTTCATGGAAAGGGCCTGCCAAGCTTCCAAAAAACTACGAGTTGCCTGAAAACTCAGCACACACTTTTTCACCCAATCTTGATGAAACTTTCAGGTAATGATCAGTACACCAATCCCACTTGGCTCGCCAAATTTCGTTCTTCTAGGTGAAACCGTTCGTTGGCAGTAACCGGTTTCATTTTCAGGTTTCACTCTGTTTTCTCCTATAGGGATACATGTATTTGGAACTCTAAATCAAACACGGTTTGTGCTAGCTCTTTGAAACTTGACACAATAAAGCAGTTTCAAGTTCTATCTCTATGGTTTGTTTGCTGTTGATGTAGCCCTAAGCAGAGACTGGCGAGAATCACTTTCATGGAAAGGGCCTGCCAAGCTTCCAAAAAACTACGAGTTGCCTGAAATCTCAGCACACACTTTTTCACCCAATCTTGATGAAACTTTCAGGTAATGGTCAGTACACCAATCCCACTTGGCTCGCCAAATTTCGTTCTTCTAGGTGAAACCGTTCGTTGGCAGTAACCGGTTTCATTTTGAGGTTTCACTCTGTTTTCTCCTATAGGGATACATGTATTTGGAACTCTAAATCAAACACGGTTTGTGCTAGCTCTTTGAAACTTGACACCATAAAGCAGTTTCAAGTTCTATCTCTATGGTTTGTTTGCTGTTGATGTAGCCCTAAGCAGAGACTGGCGAGAATCACTTTCATGGAAAGGGCCTGCCAAGCTTCCAAAAAACTATGAGTTGCCTGAAATCTCAGCACACACTTTTTCACCCAATCTTGATGAAACTTTCAGGTAATGATCAGTACACCAATCCCACTTGGCTCACCAAATTTCGTTCTTCTAGGTGAAACCGTTCGTTGGCAGTAACCGGTTTCATTTTCAGGTTTCACTCTGTTTTTTCTTATAGGGATACATGTATTTGGAACTCTAAATCAAACACGGTTTGTGCTAGCTCTTTGAAACTTGACACCATAAAGCAGTTTCAAGTTCTATCTCTATGGTTTGTTTGCTGTTGATGTAACCCTAAGCAGAGACTGGCGAGAATGACTTTCATGGAATGGGCCTGCCAAGCTTCCAAAAAACTACGAGTTGCCTGAAATCTCAGCACACACTTTTTCACCCAATCTTGATGAAACTTTCAGGTAATGATCAGTACACCAATCCCACTTGGCTCACCAAATTTCGTTCTTCTAGGTGAAACCGTTCGTTGGCAGTAACCGGTTTCATTTTCAGGTTTCACTCTGTTTTTTCTTATAGGGATACATGTATTTGGAACTCTAAATCAAACACGGTTTGTGCTAGCTCTTTGAAACTTGACACCATAAAGCAGTTTCAAGTTCTATCTCTATGGTTTGTTTGCTGTTGATGTAACCCTAAGCAGAGACTGGCGAGAATCACTTTCATGGAAAGGGCCTGCGAAGCTTCCAAAAAACTACGAGTTTCCTGAAATCTCAGCACACACTTTTTCACCCAATCTTGATGAAACTTTCAGGTAATGATCAGTACACCAATCCCTCTTGGCTCACCAAATTTCGTTCTTCTAGGTGAAACAGTTCGTTGGCAGTAACCGGTTTCATTTTGAGGTTTTACAATGTTTTCTCCTATAGGGATACATGTATTTGGAACTCTAAATCAAACACGGTTTGTGCTAGCCCTTTGTAACTTGTCACAATAAAGCAGTTTCAAGTTCTATCTCTATGGTTTGTTTGCTGTTGATGTAGCCCTAAGCAGAGACTGGCGAGAATCACTTTCATGGAAAGGGCCTGCCAAGCTTCCAAAAAACTACGAGTTTCCTGATATCTCAGCACACACTTTTTCACCGAATCTTGATGAAACTTTCAGGTAATGGTCAGTACACCAATCCCACTTGGCTCGCCAAATTTCGTTCTTCTAGGTGAAACCATTCGTTGGCAGTAACCGGTTTCATTTTGAGGTTTCACTCTGTTTTCTCCTATAGGGATACATGTATTTGGAACTCTAAATCAAACACGGTTTGTGCTAGCTCTTTGAAACTTGACAAAATAAAGCAGTTTCAAGTTCTATCTCTATGGTTTGTTTGCTGTTGATGTAGCCCTAAGCAGAGACTGGCGAGAATCACTTTCATGGAATGGGCCTGCCAAGCTTCCAAAAAACTACGAGTTGCCTGAAATCTCAGCACACACTTTTTCACCCAATCTTGATGAAACTTTCAGGTAATGATCAATACACCAATCCCACTTGGCTCGCCAAATTTCGTTCTTCTAGGTGAAACCGTTCGTTGGCAGTAACCGGTTTCATTTTGAGGTTTTACTCCGTTTTCTCCTATAGGGATACATGTATTTGGAACTCTAAATCAAACACGGTTTGTGCTAGCTCTTTGAAACTTCACACAATAAAGCAGTTTCAAGTTCTATCTCTATGGTTTGTTTGCTGTTGATGTAGCCCTAAGCAGAGACTGGCGAGAATCACTTTCATGGAAAGGGCCTGCCAAGCTTCCAAAATACTACGAGTTGCCTGAAATCTCAGCACACACGTTTTCACCCAATCTTGATGAAACTTTCAGGTAATGGTCAGTAAACCAATCCCACTTGGCTCGCCAAATTTCGTTCTTCTAGGTGAAACCGTTCGTTGGCAGTAACCGGTTTCATTTTGAGGTTTCACTCTGTTTTTTCTTATAGGGATACATGTATTTGGAACTCTAAATCAAACACGGTTTGTGCTAGCTCTTTGAAACTTGACACCATAAAGCAGTTTCAAGTTCTATCTCTATGGTTTGTTTGCTGTTGATGTAGCCCTAAGCAGAGACTGGCGAGAATCACTTTCATGGAAAGGGCCTGCCAAGCTTCCAAAAAACTACGAGTTGCCTGAAATCTCAGCACACACATTTTCACCCAATTTGATGAAACTTTCAGGTAATGGTCAGTACACCAATCCCACTTGGCTCGCCAAATTTTGTTCTTCTAGGTGAAACCGTTCGTTGGCAGTAACCGGTTTCATTTTGAGGTTTCACTCTGTTTTCTCCTATAGGGATACATGTATTTGGAACTCTAAATCAAACACGGTTTGTGCTAGCTCTTTGAAACTTCACACAATAAAGCAGTTTCAAGTTCTATCTCTATGGTTTGTTTGCTGTTGATGTAGCCCTAAGCAGAGACTGGCGAGAATCACTTTCATGGAAAGGGCCTGCCAAGCTTCCAAAAAACTACGAGTTGCCTGAAATCTCAGCACACACTTTTTCACCCAATCTTGATGAAACTTTCAGGTAATGGTCAGTACACCAAACCCACTTGGCTTGCCAAATTTCGTTCTTCTAGGTGAAACCGTTCGTTGGCAGTAACCGGTTTCATTTTGAGGTTTCACTCTGTTTTCTCCTATAGGGATACATGTATTTGGAACTCTAAATCAAACACGGTTTGTGCTAGCTCTTTGAAACTTGACACAATAAAGCAGTTTCAAGTTCTATCTCTATAGTTTGTTTGCTGTTGATGTAGCCCTAAGCAGAGACTGGCGAGAATCACTTTCATGGAAAGGGCCTGCCAAGCTTCCAAAAAACTACGAGTTGCCTGAAATCTCAGCACACACTTTTACACCCAATCTTGATGAAACTTTCAGGTAATGATCAGTACACCAATCCCACTTGGCTCGCCAAATTTCGTTCTTCTACGTGAAACCGTTCGTTGGCAGTAACCGGTTTAATTTTCAGGTTTCACTCTGTATTTTCCTATAGGGATACATGTATTTGGAACTCTAAATCAAACACGGTTTGTGCTAGCTCTTTGAAACTTGACACCATAAAGCAGTTTCAAGTTCTATCTCTATGGTTTGTTTGCTGTTGATGTAGCCCTATGCAGAGACTGGCGAGAATCACTTTCATGGAAAGGGCCTGCCAAGCTTCCAAAAAACTACGAGTTGCCTGACATCTCAGCACACACTTTTTCACCCAATCTTGATGAAACTTTCAGGTAATGGTCAGTACACCAATCCCACTTGGCTCGCCAAATTTCGTTCTTCTAGGTGAAACCGTTCGTTGGCAGTAACCGGTTTCATTTTGAGGTTTCACTCTGTTTTCTCCTATAGGGATACATGTATTTGGAACTCTAAATCAAACACGGTTTGTGCTAGCTCTTTGAAACTTGTCACAATAGAGCAGTTTCAAGTTCTATCTCTATGGTTTGTTTGCTGTTGATGTAGCCCTAAGCAGAGACTGGCGAGAATCACTTTCATGGAAAGGGCCTGCCAAGCTTCCAAAAAACTACGAGTTGCCTGAAATCTCAGCACACACTTTTTCACCCAATCTTGATGAAACTTTCAGGTAATGGTCAGTACACCAATCCCACTTGGCTCGCCAAATTTCGTTCTTCTAGGTGAAACCGTTCGTTGGCAGTAACCGGTTTTATTTTGAGGTTTCACTCTGTTTTCTCCTATAGGGATACATGTATTTGGAACTCTAAATCAAACACGGTTTGTGCTAGCTCTTTGAAACTTGACACAATAAAGCAGTTTCAAGATCTATCTCTATGGTTTGTTTGCTGTTGATGTAGCCCTAAGCAGAGACTGGCGAGAATCACTTTCATGGAAAGTGCCTGCCAAGCTTCCAAAAAACTACGAGTTGCCTGAAATCTCAGCACACACTTTTTCACCCAATCTAGATGAAACTTTCAGGTAATGGTCAGTACACCAAACCCACTTTGCTCGCCATATTTCGTTCTTCTAGGTGAAACCGTTCGTTGGCAGTAACCGGTTTCATTTTGAGGTTTCACTCTGTTTTCTCCTATAGGGATACATGTATTTGGAACTCTAAATCAAACAAGGTTTGTGCTAGCGCTTTGAAACTTGACACAATAAAGCAGTTTCAAGATCTATCTCTATGGTTTGTTTGCTGTTGATGTAGCCCTAAGCAGAGACTGGCGAGAATCACTTTCATAGAAAGGGCCTGCCAAGCTTCCAAAAAACTACGAGTTGCCTGAAATCTCAGCACACACTTTTTCATCCAATCTTGATGAAACTTTCAGGTAATGATCAGTACACCAATCCCACTTGGCTCGCCAAATTTCGTTCTTCTAGGTGAAACCGTTCGTTGGTAGTAACCGGTTTCATTTTGAGGTTTCACTCTGTTTTCTCCTATAGGGATACATGTATTTGGAACTCTAAATCAAACATGGTTTGTACTAGCTCTTTGAAACTTGACACAATAAAGCAGTTTCAAGTTCTATCTCTATGGTTTGTTTGCTGTTCATGTAGCCCTAAGCAGAGACTGGCGAGAATCACTTTCATGGAATGGGCCTGCCAAGCTTCCAAAAAACTACGAGTTGCCTGAAATCTCAGCACACACTTTTTCACCAAATCTTGATGAAACTTTCAGGTAATGATCAGTACACCAATCCCACTTGGCTCGCCAAATTTCATTCTTCTAGGTGAAACCGTTCATTGGCAGTAACCGGTTTCATTTTGAGGTTTCACTCTGTTTTCTCCTATAGGGATACATGTATTTGGAACTCTAAATCAAACACGGTTTGTGCTAGCTCTTTGCAACTTGACACAATAAAGCAGTTTCAAGTTCTATCTCTATGGTTTGTTTGCTGTTGATGTAGACCTAAGCAGAGACTGGCGAGAATCACTTTCATGGAAAGGGCCTGCCAAGCTTCCAAAAAACTACGAGTTGCCTGAAATCTCAGCACACACTTTTTCACCCAATCTTGATGAAACTTTCAGGTTATGGTCAGTACACCAATCCCACTTGGCTCGCCAAATTTCGTTCTTCTAGGTGAAACCGTTCATTGGCAGTAACCGGTTTCATTTTGAGGTTTCACTCTGTTTTCTCCTATAGGGATACATGTATTTGGAACTCTAAATCAAACACGGTTTGTGCTAGCTCTTTGAAACTTGACACAATAAAGCAGTTTCATGTTCTATCTCTATGGTTTGTTTGCTGTTGATGTAGCCCTAAGCAGAGACTGGCGAGAATCACTTTCATGGAAAGGGCCTGCCAAGCTTCCAAAAAACTACGAGTTGCCTGAAATCTCAGCACACACTTTTTCACCCAATCTTGATGAAACTTTCAGGTAATGGTCAGTACACCAATCCCACTTGGCTGGCCAAATTTCGTTCTTCTAGGTGAAACCGTTCGTTGGCAGTAACCGGTTTCATTTTGAGGTTTCACTCTGTTTTCTCCTATAGGGATACATGTATTTGGAACTCTAAATCAAACACGGTTTGTGCTAGCTCTTTGAAACTTGACACAATAAAGCAGTTTCAAGTTCTATCTCTATGGTTTGTTTGCTGTTGATGTAGCCCTAAGCAGAGACTGGCGAGAATCACTTTCATGGAAAGGGCCTGCCAAGCTTCCAAAAAACTACGAGTTGCCTGAAATCTCAGCACACACTTTTTCACCCAATCTTGAAGAAACTTTCAGGTAATGGTCAGTACACCAATCCCACTTGGCTCGCCAAATTTCGTTCTTCTAGGTGAAACCGTTCGTTGGCAGTAACCGGTTTCATTTTCAGGTTTCACTCTGTTTTTTCTTATAGGGATACATGTATTTGGAACTCTAAATCAAACACGGTTTGTGCTAGCTCTTTGAAACTTGACACCATAAAGCAGTTTCAAGTTCTATCTCTATGGTTTGTTTGCTGTTGATGTAGCCCTAAGCAGAGACTGGCGAGAATCACTTTCATGGAAAGGGCCTGCCAAGCTTCCA